>NC_139829.1:5607500-5632500 GCF_963691815.1 Echiichthys vipera | reverse complement strand
AAGTAGAGGGAACCTTCCAGTGATGTGTGAATCAACTCAGCAGTGGAAACAAAGTGCAGGCAAACACCTTGGTCTGAAGGAACAGGGGAGGGAAGACTCATCCTCTTCTATCCAGGGATAAATCTTCTATTTTGGGCGGTCGGTAAGGCAGGTAGCATCACCTGGGAATCAGCTGAAAGAGTAGGGAGGAGGGGGGAGGGAATTAGCAGCAGGACATGTTTCTTCCAGAATGTAAAAAACAAACCAGCTCTCGAGGAAAACAGCAAACTGGGCATGAATCTTGGTGAGATGAAAATAGTGGTGAGTGTTCACATGGCAGCATGGTCGTCCGTCCTCTCCCCCTGTGCTCTGTTAAAACACAGCCTGCGCTGCAGCTTTTGTTAACAGTAAACAGTCCAGGTTGTTTGGCAGGGAAATCAGTCGGAGATAAATATCTGAGACAGCAACAGCGGAAGAAAAAAGGAGGCTCATCAATATTTCAATGCATGCTATAACAAAAAAGGAGGCCAGTGGCTTTATGCTGACATTTCTATGTCGTTAGTGAGACTGAGATCTGTGCTGTTTATTAATGCTTCAGGGGACGGGTCACAGCACTGACAGACTCCCAGTTTAATGTGAAACCCAACCAGCATGTCTGCACGCAGGCTGCTCTTACCAACCCCCCACTCACTTCTCCTCGGAGGTAAACGTCAGCCAGATGGGTGTACCTCCCTCCCCCCAACGTCACATACATGCCCTTTTTTGGTCAGAGGAAATGAGGAGGAGTCCAAGTGTGCCAAGATGGCGACTCCTGTAGGCGAGGACGATTGGATCAAGTTAAGAGAACGGATACAGTCTAATGGTTTTCATGAACTTTTCGTACTTTTAACAAGGCAATTAATTTGCTTTCCGCAAATTTATATCTACTTTTGTGGAGCAGCCAAGAACGATCTTTATATAAAATCTGAGGTCAGAATAGACATATCAACGTATAAGTATCTATGTGTTTTATCAGTGTATTCTCAGCACCAAAAGTAACGTTAAGTGAAGTTTAGGCAACAAAACGACTTAAACTACGTAACTCTTTTACTACGTCACCTGATTTCCTTCTTTACACTGGATGTCATTTCTACAGTAATAAATAAGTGGATTACAGTGGGTAATAGTGAATGAGGACAGCATGGTTTCGTCCACAACTCAAAGATATTCAGTTTACTGTCACAGAGGAGCAAAGGAACCAGAAACTATTCACATTAAAGAAGCTGGAAAGGGAGAATTTGACTTGATGAATTAAATAGTTGAGAACAAGTGGATCGTTTGTAGCAGCTCTAACACAGACTGACTCAGGTTTGTAGTCCTTGAAAGACTGATTCCTCCGGAGCCACAGAAGACATTATACAGCTGCTTGACAAGCTGAGACGAGCTCCCTGTGAATAGTAAAGTGTATAAAACCAGTGTGTGAGAGAGTGCACTATAAGGACTAGAATAATGTGGTTTGGGTTTATATTCACAGCTGCAGTGTCTTCTAGGTGAAGCAGGTGATCCGGATGGAATCAGGCCATGAATAATCCTCTGATCAATCAGGACGAGATCCTGTATTTCATTCAGGATCACTTCAGCCAGCGTGTTTAATTAATGTGCAGTGATTTAAATTTGTTCACGTGAGAAAAGACAAAACATAAATTAACAAGTTTACAGCTCAGTGGGCCAGATGGCACCGGAAGTTGAGGGACACATTTTAATTTGATCCACCAGATGTCCTCATATTTTTCATGTTTATTTGTGGTGAAAGAGACCTTGACAGCATCATGTCAGACGTCATGTTTCTTTGCTGGCAGATGGTTCAGACAGGAAAAGTCCTCCAACAATAAAATTAAACACTTTCAGGCAAGCATCCAGGTTTTGGGGAGACATCTCCGGTGACTTTGAACTTTGAAGTCCTCTCTGATGGTTTCAGCTCTGTCCACAGAAAATCCATTTCATACTTATTTCAGAGTAGTCTGTATTTGTCCTATGCATTTTTTAAATCAGTCATCCGATAAAATTTTTTATTTTTATATCTGTTGCAATAGGAGACAAACTGGAGTGAGCATGGATGGGTTACTGAACAGGCCGACTGATCAGCCCTGACTTTATGGGCCATAGAAAAACAACACAAAATGATCACAAAGAGATGCTAAATGACTGCAAGTTTGCAAAAAACAACCAAAAATTACCACAAAGAGACCAAAAATGACTATAGAAATGTAAAATGACCATGAAAAAATTCTTAATGACTAAAAATAGACACAAAGAAACTACATACAGATACATACAAAAAAATGACGAGAACGACACACAAAATGATTAAATATAGATGCGAAACCACCCCAAAAAGATGCAAAATTACTAAAAATTTATTCTTAACCACCCCAAAAAGATGCAAAATGACTAAAAATTGATTCAAAACCACTACAAAAAGATGCAAAACGACTAAAAATTGATTCAAAACCACCACAAAAAGATGCAAAATGACTAAAAATCGATTCAAAACCACCACAAAATTATACAAAATGACTACAAATTGTTTCGAAACCACCACAAAAAGATGCAAAATGACTAAAAATTGATGCAAAACCACCACAGAAAGATGCAAAATTACTAAAAAATGATTCAAAACCACCACAAAAAGATGCAAAATGACTAAAAATTGATTCAAAACCACCACAAAACAATGCAAAATGACTGAAAAAAGATGCAAAACGATCATGATCCCATCACTCTGTCTGAATTAAAAGAGACATTGTGGAGTATGAACATTAGAAAATCGCCTGGTTTTGATGGGATCTCGCCTGAATTTATCCTAGCGTTTTGGTTGCAATTCGGACAATTACAGTATGCCATTTTGAAGGGCTCTTTTTCCAGAGATGTCAACACTGCAATGATCTCTTTACTGCTCAAAAAAAGATAAGATCCCTCGGTGTGTTCACATTATTGTCCCCTTTTTTTGTTGAAATCAGATGTTAAATTGTATGCAAAGGTACTTTCTCGTCACCTTGAGCCTTACATGACTTCTCTTTTGCACCTTGACCAAACAGGTTTTATTAAAACCTGCCTAGCTGCGGAGAACATCCGCCGTTTACTGCATATCATAGGGGCCTACCCAAATGTTCCCACCCCAGCGGCTGTCTTATCTTTAGACGCAGAGAAGGCTTTTGACCGTGTGGAGTGAAAATATCTGTGGAAGGTCCCAAAACATATTGGCTTTGGTGAACATTTTATTTCCCTGATTCAGGTGCTCTATTCTAACCCAACAGCCATGGTATTAACGGGAATAATCTGCTCCCCCTTTTTCCAACTTTCGGGGAGCAGACGGCAGGGCTGTGATCTTTCTCCTGTTTTGTGTGTTTTAGCCTTAGAACCACTTGCATAGGCTATACGTCTATCCGAGCACCAAGTTCCAATTACTGTGTTTAACACAGACCCCCATATATCTTTGTATGCCGACGACATTTTGCTTTATCTTGGTAATGTTCCTTATCTTCTTCAGATCTTTAAAGACTTTGGCACTTTCTCTGGATATAAAATGAACTGGTCCAAACCAGACCTGCTACCCTTGAATAAAGCTATGTGCAACTCTGAGGACATTTCTGGGATCCCCTTTGTGAAAACATTTCTCTTATTTAGGAATTCAAATATATTCTTCAGTTAACATGACAACTAAAAACAATTTCAATTTTTAGAGCTGTGGAATCAGATTTGGAGAGATGCATTAAAATTCCAACCTCTATTCAGTCACGATTATCTATAGTCAAAATAAATGTTCTTCCTCGGATTCATTTCTTCAGCTCTTTGATCCCTCTCTCACCACCAGTGGGATGTTGGGCTAGGCTGACTAACTAAATTCATTTGGAAAGGCAAATGCCCTTGACTTAAATTCTCCATTTTATGAGGTGAAAAATGTGCAGGGGGCCAAAATCTCCCTAATTTAAAATTTTATTCTTGGGCTTTTACATTGTAATATCCATCCATCCATCTTCAACCTCTTGTCCCTATCCCGGTTTTGAGGGGGGGGCTGGAACCGATCCCAGCTGACATTGGGCGTGAGGCACACCCTGGACAGGACGCCAGTCTATCACAGCATTAATTTAACACAGCAAATCAACTTAACAGATGCATGTCTTTGGACTGTGGGAGGAAGCCGGAGAACCCGGAGAGAACCCACACAGACACAGGGAGAACATGCAAACTCCACACAGAAGGGCCCCAGCCGGGACTCAAACCAGGAAGCTTCTTGCTTGTGAGGCGAGAGTGCTAACCACCAGACCACTGTGCCGCCCCCTACATTTAAATAATCCTCTCTAATCTCCCATTTAATCTTAGTCCGGCGCCTGGTGAGCAAACACGCCAAGAGCAACATAAAAATGAATCAGCATTTTCCCTTATTTCATAACTATGACTTACTACCGGGAGGGTGCCCTATAGGGATCCATACAATCTCAGATATTACAGAAGATTTCAGTCTCATTTCAGGACTTTCAGCAGCAGTTCAACCTACCAACTTCTACTTTCTTCTTCTATCTGTAGCTGCGTTCTGCTTTAAATGCCTTAAAAACCTTCCTTCCACTGCAGTCATTGCATTCTATATATTCTGGTATTGGTACGTGAGGTCTGGTGTCTAAAGGCAACTTTTAAACCTATGCCAATTGATAATGTATGGAGAAAAGACTTATCATTCATTTCCTAGGGTCTGGTCCAATATTTTAATTTCTTTAAGAAACCCTAACCAGGATTCATTATAATTTTGTCTCGAGAACATATTGTACACCACGGAAATGATTCCTGATGAAAGCCAGACAATCCCCCAACTGCACACAGGGGAGTTGTAGGTTTGTCTTATGTGCTGGTGTTTGTTTGTTTGTATCCATGTAACTTATAAATCTCATAAAAAAAATAAAAATAGATGCAAAACCACTGCAAAAGATTTGCTGGAAAAAACATCAGACTTTTTATATTTGTCCTAATACAGATGAGATTTTTAACTTTGATTAACTGTGAACACAATAATGCATTTTAATCACAGCGTAAAACAGAAAAACATACTGACTGCCCTGATATTCTCTCTCTCTCACACACACACACCTCTCTCTGTTTTATTAGGACTTGTGCTGCCGCTCAGTGTTCAAAACCAGAACAGCAGCATCCAGGATACAAATTCAGTTGTCAACAAGTCCAGATGTTCAATTGTGGAATAAAAAAGTAAATTATTCCTGAATCCTGTAGAAATGGATGTAACAACAGCATTAGTACACAGAAACAGATTTAAATCAATAAATGCACTTTACATTACAATTCTGAGGTACTTTACAGTTTACTGGACTACATTTATTTGGTAATAATTTACCAATACAAAATATAATTAAATGATTAAGCATAGTGTATTATTATAAATGAATCAGTGTATAAAGTCTGTTGTGTTTTACAGACATGACAGATGCAGTTTTGTAGGAAACATTTTAATCCCAGAAGAATTTGTTTGTTTGTTCATTAAAAAGATGGAGTCAACACAAACCTCATATACATTTATTACAAATACGAAGTCTGATCTAATTTTTTAAACTTCTTTGCCTAAAGTGTTGGACCCTGCAGTGAGTTCAGTTCAGAGCTCCACCCGATGTTTTGAAGAACTGAAACAGGAAGTGAAATTATTCTAGTGTTTAGTTTTTGTTGAGGAAATGTTTTAGTGTCTTTTGATAGCTTTGTTTCCTTATTTTCTCACCCAGTGAAAACTGATTTCATGTTAGTTTCTGAATGATCATTTTCTTTGCTTTTCTTTGGGCTCTCAAGAAGAACAGATCTTGATTTGTGCAGATAAATAACGACTCTAGAATTGATCAAAATGGTCAAAAATCCTCCAAAATCCCACATTCAGACACCCAGACCTTGAGAAAAACCTGAGAAAATCCATGCTGTGATTTGGAGATTTCTGCATTTATTTCTGCAATTGTAGACTTAGACTTAGATTTCTCTTTATTGATCCTTTTGAGATGAACTGCAGCAGGGAAATAGAATTTCAAGCAGCTTAAAAAACACAAGGGAGGTATAAAAAAATACAGTATAGGATAACCAATAAACTCTTAGCTAAATCGATATAGAAAGTATACAGTATATACAGTAAACAATAAACTCTTAGTCAAATATATATGAGGTAGATGTAAAAAAACAGGTAAAATAAAATTCACAGAAAATGAAATCAGATAAGTTAAATGTAGAGGAAATGTATAAGATAAGATAGATATTGTATGGCGAGTACTTGTGTTGTGTTGTGTGGTCAGAAACCCTCTTATATCATGAATCTCCTGGTGAAAGCCATCCATCCTCTGAATGCTCCAGGTCTCTAGTTTGTGGCTGTAAAGTTTCATGAGGCTGTGATTTTCCTCGAGGTCACAACGGATACTTTGAGACGATGAAATGTCTCCGCTGGGGACAGACGTCATCACACATGAAGACAACTGGGCTCATTGGATCCACAAGAGTCTCATGTTTACAGTCAGATCTGGTTTATGACCCTCAGCACTGTTTATGGACCCAGAGAACACGTTTACATTAGCACATCTGGACCCAGAGAACCCGTTTACATTCACACATCTGGACCCAGAGAACCCGTTTACATTCACACATCTGGACCCAGAGAACACGTTTACATTAGCACATCTGGACCCAGAGAACCTGTTTACATTCACACATCTGGACCCAGAGAACCCGTTTACATTCACACATCTGGACCTAGAGAACCCGTTTACATTCACACATCTGGACCCAGAGAACCCGTTTACATTCACACATCCGGACCCAGAGAACCCGTTTACATTCACACATCTGGACCTAGAGAACCCGTTTACATTCACACATCTGGACCCAGAGAACCCGTTTACATTAGCACATCTGGATCCAGAGAACCCGTTTACATCCACACATCTGGACCCAGAGAACCTGTTTACATCCACACATCTGGATCCAGAGAACCCGTTTACATTCACACATCTGGACCCAGAGAACCCGTTTACATCCACACATCTGGACCCAGAGAACCCGTTTACATCCACACATCTGGACCCAGAGAACCCGTTTACATTCACACATCTGGACCCAGAGAACCCGTTTACATCCACACATCTGGACCTAGAGAACCCGTTTACATTCACACATCTGGACCTAGAGAACCCGTTTACATTCACACATCTGGACCCAGAGAACCCGTTTACATTAGCACATCTGGATCCAGAGAACCTGTTACATCCACACATCTGGACCCAGAGAACCCGTTTACATTCACACATCTGGACCCAGAGAACCCGTTTACATTAGCAGATCTGGACCCAGAGAACCCGTTTACATTCACACATCTGGACCCAGAGAACCCGTTTACATCCACACATCTGGACCTAGAGAACCCGTTTACATTCACACATCTGGACCTAGAGAACCCGTTTACATTCACACATCTGGACCCAGAGAACCCGTTTACATTAGCACATCTGGATCCAGAGAACCTGTTACATCCACACATCTGAACCCAGAGAACCCGTTTACATTCACACATCTGGACCCAGAGAACCCGTTTACATTAGCAGATCTGGACCCAGAGAACCCGTTTACATTCACACATCTGGACCCAGAGAACCCGTTTACATTCACACATCTGGACCCAGAGAACCCGTTTACATTTACACATCTGGAGGTCAGAGGTCAACGGACCCCTTTGGAAATGGACAGGACAGTTTATCCCTCGCCAACATTTAGCCTCACTTTGGAGCGTTATCTAACCTCCGTATTGACAAGTTAACAGGTTATGTTTGGTGCCAATAGATTCATTAGATTATCTTGTTCATATGATACCAACATTCCACTACAGCTTCTGAAAGATAACAGGTCTTAGATGTTAAGAGGATATCTTGTTTTTTACTTTGGAGAACAAAGTTCAGCCTTCACTGGAGCTGTTTGTGCTAAAAACTCAACTTTACTGAACAGCTTTACTTTTACTTTCAAAAACAACAAAGCTTGTCAATTTCCAAAATCCTGCATTTCAAGCAAATGGAGTAAGGCAGAAGAGGTAAAACTGTCTGTATGTGTAAACTTTAAGGGGAAATTTTAAATCCTGTCACAAACATCCGCAGTGACTGTCCACACACTCATTTCCAGAGTGAAGTCAGAAAGTGCTTTGACACCTGATTGCATCAACAGAACATGAAACTGCTTCGTAGTTCAACACTTCCGCTGCTCAGAGGACAGGAAGCAGAGTCATCGTGGCACCAAGGGGCACAAACTGTGTTTTACATGATCAGGAAGTCCACGTCGGAACATGAACAAACGAAAACTGAGTGAGTTTTATTTTATTTTGTCATGCTGTAGATGTATTTGGGAGGGTTTATTTTCACGAATTATCATCAGAGAAACCAGGCATTCTTGTAAAACGTCTTGTCTTGTCCTTATAGCTCCAAAAATATGTTGACACAATTTGCATTGTTTTCTGCATTATATGTTCTTTTTAAAAGGTTGTCATGATTCGGGAAACATGTACACTGATCCTGGTGTAATAATATCACTCTACTTTTTATACTTCAAGTACATTTAGAAGAAAATACATCTGTGTTTAGACCTCAATGCTGGACTTTTTTTTCACTGTTGTATTAGTACTTTTAGTAAAGTCCTTAAGTAAAGGATCTGAATACTTCTTCAAAATGGGTCACAATAGATGTAAACATCTTTCAGATAATTTTGCATCTACATCTCTGAAATGTAGCAGAAAAAGGAAATAGGAAGAAAAGCACCTATAAACAGTACTCAAATACAATACGTGAATAAATGAATTTACTTTCAATCCCTGTAAAATGAATGACAGCAGAGACAGTGTTATACTGTATGATGAGTCAGGGAAAAGAGGCTGATTTGTGTAATCCTCTAAAATAAAGTGATCTATTGACATTTGTTTTGCGTGTGTGTGTGTGTGCGTGTGTGTGTGTGCGTGTGTGTGTGTGTGTGTGTGTGTGTGTGTGTATGTGGGCTCTTTGTTCCACTCACATAAACAGTGTTGGTGCATTGTAAATTAAGCATAGAAGTGTCTTTGTGCAGTTTGAATGGACAGCTGAGAGCAGAGTTTAAGAAAAGACAGCAAATGTCTGGAAAGGACAACAACTCACTGTGCGTCTCTTCTTCTGCTCTTTGACTTTGTTGGTTGTTCATGATTTAAAGCTGATCCTAACTCATGATGCATCTGAAGGGTGGTCATTCAGTCCAGATACAAACTTTAGGAAAGTAAACACATTACTGTGCTGCTATTCTTTCAGCTTTACAGGCTGTCAAAGCCCAGTGCATCTATCATCTGTAATGAAACCACACTGAAAAGGTTGTGTTTTTAAAGACACATCCCGATGGATGGGTCCCAAAACACAGGCCTTTCAACAACCAATGACCTTTTACTAAACTTAACCGTCGTTTTGTCGGGGAAACTTAACCGTCACCTTTTGTTGCTTAAACTTAACCGTCACCTTTTGTTGTTTAAACTTAACCATTGTCTTTTGTTGTCTAAACTAAAGCGTCGCCTTTTTATCGTCTCAACTTAACCTTCAACTTTTGTCGTCTAAACTTAACCATCACCTTTTGTCATCTAAACTTAAAGTTCACCTTTTGTCATCTAAACTTAACCATCACCTTTTGTTGTCTAAACTTAACCTTCACCTTTTGTCGTCTTAACTTAACCGTCACCTTTTGTCGTCTAAACTTAAACTTCACCTTTTGACATCTAAACTTAACCTTCACTTTTTGTTGTTTAAACTTAACCTTCACCTTTTGTTGTCTAAACTTAACTGTCACCTTTTCATCAATAGCAAAGAGGTAAAATGATGATAACGTCCATTGTATAAATAGGAGACTTGGACCTTTGAAAGGCATTACATCAGGATTTAAAGGCCAGAAAACAGACATTGGAGGGCACCAATGTTACACACATCATTTGGCTTAACTGAGAGATACAGCTGCGTGTCATCAGCGTAGCAGTTGAACTGAGCAACTTGGCTAACTAGAGGTTACATGTATTGGGTTAAGGTTAGTATAGATCATGGGGAAGCGGGTCACACATCTAGGGTTCCCATCCAGACACAATCCTTTTTCGGTTGTCGGCGTCTCCCTGGAAATTCAGAACATGAACTCACTCTGTCTTTTTCATATGCAAAGATGACAGAGGCGTCTTATTTTGTTTCTTCTGTCAATGACCTCTACTTCTTCTTCTGTTTTTATTGGAGGATTACAGCCCCAACTTCTGACCTAAATTCCCCGTTTTCCCCCCAACTGAATGGAAACACAATGCGCCTCATTTATCAAACTTGCGTGGAAACGGGTGCAGATCTGAGGGCAGAATTGGCCGTAGGAAAGGACCCACGTGTGATATATGAAACATTCGTACCTGACCAATCTCAGCGTATGAATGAGCGGGCCTTGATAAATGCTGCTGCTGAATTCGATCGTCACTAACATGTTACGCCCCTAAATATTCCTGTTTCGGAGGTCTCGCCCACTGAGGTCAAACATGGAGAGAAGGAACGCAGGTTAGAAAAGAAACTTTTCCGACACACAGATCGGCATCCTGACATCCGAGATGGAGCTAAATAAAGCTGAGCTTTTTGGCAGTCTTGAGAGTGGAATAAAAGGGGCCCATAAAAACACTGTATAAGAATAGCGGAGGAACCCGTGTGCGCCTGTGCGCACTGTTGGACAGGTGTGCCGTATTCAGCACCCCTGCCGTGAAATGCACCCCTCGCATTATAGGTGATATTCTGGATCAGAAGGCTGTTGTTTCCACCTATAGGAGTAGTTTATTTACTACTCTACCGCACAACGCCGGCGCTACGGTCGGGTTATTAGGTATTCCGTAAGAGGATACTTTTGTCATCTAGAAGAACCATACCAAGATGTTAATCATCTGATACCTTGTTTGATTTAATGCAATTTATCGAGGGTAGCCACTTACCAAGGAGATGACTTTGGCTCTGCGGTGCGTCTTGCTGCAGCCGCGCGCCAACACATTCATTCATTCATTCAATGTCAGGGTCGCGGGGGGCTGGAGCCGAGCTGTTTTGATATTTAAAAGAATCGTGTGTGTCCCCCCTGGCCACCTGGCCACCACGTTTAAAAGCGATAGATTGGCATCACAAACCACCTGTACATTTATCGAGTGGTACTTTTGGCGATTGATGAATGCGTAATCATTCATGGATGGTGCCTTCAGACGCACATGAGTACCATTAATCGCTCCAACCACAATTTTTATTTTTTTTATTCGTTTTAAGAATCCGTTTTGATCTGTTCTTAATATGTGACTGCTTATGCTTAATGACAGCTGAGGTTTGTTCATTATTTTCAGACAGGTTTTGCTGTGCTGCACCGCAAATACACAGGCTGAAATGTGCGTACACGACCTCAGACCAGACGTGAGATTTGATCGTAGCTCCCGCTCACGTCCAAATTGATAAATGCCGACGTTCGCCAGGAAATGGTCGTACGCACGTTTTTCTGCCATACGTTCGTTTGATAAATGAGGCCCAAGGTGTCCTGACAGTCGTGATCAATCTGGAAACTCAATGACAAACGGCGAATGTTACGTTGGATCACGTTGATTATGGTTGGCACTGTCTTGTCCTTTATTTTTAATCACCAAATCACTGTAGGGAATGAGCTTTAAGATCACTGACTTTGTACAGTTTCAAGATATGTTCAACGGGTCGAGAAAAGAAATCATGCATGTTGAGTAAAGTGGAAAGAAAAATGATAATTCATACCCTGAGGTTTGATTGAACACTTGCTTCTTGGATTCTTGGCAGAAATATTAAAACTATTTTCAAACTTTCATTCTTATACTACAGCACATCTAGTGAGTCATCAGGACTTCATATCTGCTGGCTTCAACATGAAAATGTAAAAAGAAAATGCAGCTTCTCTGCGTCTTCATTTCCATCTCTCTCATTCTCAAAATCATGAGTCTATATTTAGCTAGAGGACATAAATATCCGTCAGTGTTTTCAGAGTCTAATAGGTCCCCGGAGCAGAAACATAATCAAACTCTGCTGAGAGCTGGAGACACTGGGCTTCAGAATAGAAACGGTGAGAGTTTTTTTTTTTTTTTAAAGCAGATGAGGGTACAACAACATTCCTCAGATGACTCAATGGCAAAGAAAACATTTTGTGTCTCCCAGCACAAAGTGAAAATTAAGTGTTTTCAGCTGCTGCTCTTCACCGGCAACTTAAAGGTCCAACATTATTCTTTGACGGCCTTTAAAACAGAGGGAATATTGTGTGTTTTCCTGTGAATGTAACACATCCTATTATGTAGTCATTTCCTGCATGTCATTCAGTATTACATAACATTAAGGTCAAGTCCCGTAGAGCAGCTGGATGTACAGACGTATCACAGGGAGTGAGGCGTTTATGGCTTTGAATTAACGTTGTAAAGACGTTTTAAATACAGCGTGATGTCTTTACAAATTGTTGCTTTGAGGCCCATTCACACGTACACAGGTATATTTTAGAAAACACAAATCTCTGTCCAGATGAAAATGCAGAAATAGATTGAAGCACCATCAAGAACGTTGTAACCCTAGCCCTCAAGCTTTTCGGGTTACAGCAGACAGAAGAGATGATGTCCGCCATGTTGTGCGAGTTCACAGTGAACAAGCTGACATTCATTTCTTCCATTTTGTTGTTTCAAATTTGTTGCTGATGTGGCCGATGTTTTGTATTTCTCAGACTGTCCACATCCGCCGTTCATACACACAACAACGAAAAGTAATGCACTGTTCCTCCAATGTAATCCACATATTTATAATGGTGAAGTTACATCCAGAAAAAAAAAGAGCCCATGTAGTTGGAAGAACTAAGACCAACCACAACCTTTTTTCTGATCTTAACCAAGTCATTTTGCTGCCTAAACTTAACCGTCACAGTCACTAAGCAGTTGCTGTTTCACAGGTTTGAACATAATGTAATATTTTGTAAGATATACGAAGCAAAGGAGAAACTCAGGTGACGTAGTATGAAGAGACGACAAAGTCTGCGTAGGTTTAGATGTGATGATAAAAGGCTTAGATGTCCTTGTTTTTGGTGCCTTGAAAGTGCTTAAAAGTCGTTGAATTGGATGTTTAAGAAGGTAACACTGTAGATGTCATGTTAAAGTTTTTAAGAGTCTGGACGTTCTTGTTTTACCTTGAAAGTGCTTGAAAAGTCCTTGAATTTGATGTTTAAGAAGGCAATAAAGGTTTCAAAAGTATAGACGTTCTTGTTTTAAGTTTCTTGAAAGTGCTTAAAAGTGCTTGAATTTGACGATTAAGAAGGTAATAAAGGTTTCAAGAGCCTGGACGTTTTACCTTGAAAATGCTTGAAAAGTTCTTGAATTTGATTTTTAAGAAGGTAACACTGTAGATGTGATGATAAAAGGATTCAAGAGTCCGTGCATTCTTGTTTTAGGTGCCTTGAAAGTGCTTGAAAAGTCTTTGAATTTGATGTTTAAGAAGGTAACAATGTAGATGTGATTATAAAGTTTTCAAGAGTCAGGACATTCTTTTTTTCGGTGTCTTGAAAGTGCTAAAAAGTGCTTGAATTTGATATTTAAGAAGGTAACAAAGTTTTCAAGAGTCTGGACGTTCTCGTTTTACCTTGAAAGGGCTCGAAAAGTCTTTGAAATTTGATGTTTAAGAAGATAACACTGTAGATGTGTTGATAAAAGCTTAAAAAAACCCCCGGGTCAAACAAACACAGGACTTTCACCAAGGAGACCGCTGTTTGTGTCCCGTTTGGAACCAAAAGTCAACACTGACTTATTTTAACTTATGTAACAAAGACGCCTGACATCAAACCAAACCATGATCTTAACCCTAACTAAGTTCAATTCCCAATGTTAACCACATATTTAAAACTGTCACCGTTTCACAACATTGAAGAGAACGGTCATATACAGTATGTTGTTGTGGGAGTTTAGGTACGAGGACGACCGGCACGCTGGATCGATGTGTGACTGACCTTGTAACTAACCAAGAACTCTTTGGTTCAAAGTTAATAAACTCCACAGTTGATGTCTAAGAATAAGATTAGTTTGATCTGTGTGTGTGTCCCTCTGTTGTGTATGTGGTCTGTGTGCACAACTATACTGTTTATAAAAACACTGGAGAAGGGAACTAAGTTTCACGATGCTTTACTGGTAGAAACTGAACAACACATAGTTGCGCCTCAGAATAGCACCTGCAACAATGTTAATACAACATAAAGTAGTCCCTTTTTATAATGTAGGCTATACAGTACACCCTGTGACCAGTCCGCTTTAATTCCCAGGTCATTAAATACCGATGTTGTTGTAACGGCACCGCAATTTGTGTCCTGTTCATGTAGTGTGCATCCCTGTATTTATGTTATATTTCCCTAACTCTAACCACACAGTTTTGCTTGAATTCACAACATTATACACGTGTTCCCTGTGTTTAAAAGAGCGGCAACATGTGTTTGACGCGCAGGGCTACGCAGGGTTGACAAGTGACGTTAGAGGGTCCTGACAACGCGGCGGTATGTGAAATGTTGGGATGAGGACGAGCTGTTGAGATGCCGATTCATTATAAAACCCTTTATGATGTTGACGTAGAAATGTTTCTGTCGCTAATTAACATCATTGTACTCTGCAGGTTTCAAATGGTTCGGGAGCCTCACAAATCTCTCGACCCGTCGGCCATCAGAGAGGGCGGCCAACGTCAAGGCGGTCCCGGAGCACGATGGGAGCACCAGCGCTGCGAAATCAGCAGGGGAGGAAAAATCGGTGGATGACATGGAGGCCTGCCTCCGCAGCCCCGGCTACGCCCGCTCCAGCGAGATGTACACACATGTGGGCACTGTGCCCCGCAGCCAGGCGCAGAAGAAGAGCTGCAGGGGGCTGAAGAAGAAGAAAGAGAAGAAGAAAGAGGAGCAGGAGGAGGAGGAGAAAGAGGAGGAGCGGATGAGTGGAGGGCAGAGCCAGTGGAAGGCGGGGGAACATGTCCGAGACTCCCCTCTGCTCAGTGCTTTGTCCAGCCTCAGTTTGACCAGTCTGGACCGGACTCTGCCTGTTTCTGCACCGGCCCGGCCGCTGCCCGCCACCCCGACGCCCCGCCGGGCCTCACCTTTGACCTCAGCACCTGAGAGCTGCTTCACAGATCCTGCAGCGGACACTTTGAAGAGCCCCAGGTCACTGTCAAGAGGCAGGGATGCTTTAGACACCGGTCGAGCTGCACAAGAGCCTTCGAACATGCCGACGAACAAAGTGGCTTCGCCGCAGGATGTTTACGTGCCCATGGACCCGATAGCTGAAGCAGCTCGCAGCCACGCAGGCGACCACATAGAGAGGCAGCAGGGCGTCACAACCACACAGGAAACCACAAAGACTGGAAGCAGCTCGCAGGAAGTGGAGCGGTCTGACAGGTGAGGAAGTCTATGTTTATTGTTGCACTTTCTCAATAAGGCCTTGAAGGACCAAAAATAGACTGTGCTTTGTAGTTTTTTTTCAACGTGACGTATTTAAAATTCACTTTAAAGGTTAAAGCAAGAAATGTGAAGAAGGTCAGCACCTCATACACGTCAGAAAAAGGCAGATCGCTGCACTGTGATAAAGAAAAGAGACACTTTTGAAACAAGTTCATTTTGTTTTGGTGGAACATTAAATTGTCTTCACACTGACAGATATTTTTAAATGGTGACGAAAAGCACCTTAAACAAATGAACTAAGGGAGCAGTTAAAGTCTGAACAGCTGGTCCAGAAATAACCTTATAAACAATGCTAAAAACATAATTATTACATTAATACATATAATGTATTAACAGCAATAACAATAATTACCTTTTGCATAAATCACCCATTTTAAATGGTTGGACCATATGAATGATTATTTCTTCTGACTCATTTTCAGACCTGTTTTTATGAGAATTTGCATAGTGAGATCTGCTATTTGTTTACTGTTCATTTAATTATTATTAGAGAATGATTTGGTACATGTTAAAGGCATATAGTAATAATAATAATAATTATGATTATTATAATAATACATACACAATAAAAGTAAGTAAGTAAAATAAGTATTTGTTACATGTTTGAAAAATAACTATAATATATAATAATATTAATATTAATAATATCAATACATAAAAATACAAATCAAACAATGTATTTTTTTATTTTTACTAATGTTGTTTATGTGGAAGATGCTATATGCTTACTGTTTTTAGAATTATTTCTTAAACTATTTGTTACATGTTTATATAGTTATATTAACAATAATACATACATACAAATAAAAAATAAATATTAAATCATAATATTCAATAAGAATATTTGATTACACATTAAAGCCAATATTGTTTGATCCTTTGATTTTGATTATTCATTTTGTAATTATTCATGTGCGACCATGTGGTGCTGTTACAGTTTATAATTATGATATTTACAAGAAAGAAATCACAGTATTATGAGATTAAAACATTTTTTTTATATATACATATTTAAATATATATATATACATTTATATAATATAAAAGGCGAAAATATGTCTACAGTAAAGTCTTAATATTAATAGGAATACAATGGTGATAACAGAAAACAGAATAAAAAACATGTGCCCTAATATTCACTCCTATAAAGCCAATAAATGCATGAATAAAACACACAGCAGAAGCAGCAGCGGACATGCGCAGTGGCGTCCCGCCCGCTGTGCTTCTGACAGTCAGCTGGTCCTCCGCAGCAGAGCGGCTCTGACTGTGCGGGGGAACATGTGTGAAGTCCGGGACGCGAACTGTCGGTCTGTCCGCTGCGGGGAGCGACGGAGGAGGTGAGGAAACTAAGACTAATGACCAAATGAATACTTTTAAAATAAATAGAGTCAGAAGTGAGGATGTGACAGGGAACTGCTCTTGGAGCCTAATGCAAGTCCTCTTCAGAGCTCTACATGAATATTTGACACACACAAACACACACCCGCACACACACACACACACACACACACACACACACACACACACACACACACACACACACACACACACACACACACAAACACGTGTTTTCTGTTGTTTTGGTGCCATAAAACATGAAAAGCTTTAAAACATTTACAACTAGTCGACTTTGAAGTCAGTGAGTTACTAAGCTGGACTGCAGTGTGTGTGTGTATGTGTGTGTGTGTGTGTGTATGTGTGTGTGTGTGTGTGCAGGCTGAAACTGGACCGGACTTACATAAGAGCAGGAATTTGATCCATGCTCAGCTCTTGGTCAGAATAGTGATAAGACTTTTTTGGCAGAGATGCAGCAGCCTGTTTCACTTCATCCTCTGTGTGTGTGTGTGTGTGTGTGTGTGTCTGTGAGTCTGACCTGATTTACACCTGACTTTGATCTTTCACTGTTGCAGGAAGCTGTTTGATACGTGACACCAGATATTTGCTCATGTCATCTTACAGTTTAAATGTCTTCTTTTGTATTATAATGCAGTTGTATCATCATATATCATATTCACACCTTGAGTAGATGCCATCTTATACCTGCTGGGCGTGTTAAACACTGCGCAGAAGTCAATACTTGGGCTTCAGTTACATGCAACCACAGACTGTATAATAAAGATGGACGTAGCTTCAATGGTGAAGAGCCTTAAAGGGAAAGTCCAGGGTAAAATCATCCCAGGGTCTTTTCCAGTAAATACACTCATCAAATAAGCCATCGAGACAATTACTTTGTGTAGCCGAATGCTGCTAACAGTGATTAGCTGGGAGCAGTACGGTGAAGGCACTAAAACTTCACGCCCACTTCATGTGGTCCACTCAGTGCAGGGCCGTGTGAGTGCTGACTGTAAATCACAGAAACATAAAACAAAGCACCTTTGGGCTCCTTCCTTTTGGATTGACTTTGGTAATCCACTTGAATGGACTTTACTATGAGAGGAGCTGGTACAGGGGCCAGTAGGTAAGTCTTTAAAACACTCTTTTAATAAACTCTGGGTTCACTAACTACGTTGTTGGTGCTTTGTTTTCTGTGTAGGGACTCTCCTCATGATGCTGCAGAGGTTTGCTGTTATTTTCAGCAGTGGTTAAAAAAGACGTTTGAATGCCTTCACCCTGCTTCCCCGAGCTAATCACTGTTAGCAACTGGAGACATTTAAATAGCACAGTTACACTTTAATGGAAAATTTTGGTTGCTGAAAAATATCTTAATCAGCGTTTGGTGGTTGGGCCTTGCTAACCAAGCTAAAGTTTTTTAGCTAATACTAATACTATTTAGTTTGTACTTATTTTATTTCAATATGCTGCTAAACTGCACAGTGCGTATTGTTGTATATTGTATACACCTACGCTTAACCACAATGTTTGTTGCACTCTGTCCTACTTAGTTATTGTTTGATTTATATTAAGTTAGATTTATTTTGATTTGATTTATGTTTATGCTTATTGTTACTCTGATCCTTTCCCATCTTTGTATTGAAACTGTTGCACAATAATTTCCCTCGGGATAAATAAAGCTTCTTGAATCTTGAATCTTGAACTAGTGTTAGCTGGTTACTTTAGGGGAAGCGGTGACTTTCAACCAGCTTTTTTTCCAAACGGCGGCAGCAACAGGAGCCCCTAACTCACCTCCCAGCAATATTCCACCAAAAAACGATACAATCCAACAAGTTCCAGCAGGAATAAGTTTTGAAAATGGGGTGAAATTAACACCATGATTATAGCTATCCCTGACGTTAGCATGTAGCTAGCCAAGTGTAGCAGTGTATATAAAATGAAAACACTGCAGTAGCGTCTGTTATTGTAACTTAAGATCATATTTGGTTGCTAATAAGTGACTAAAGGAGAAAACAAACACCATCACGCTGTACAAGAGAAATCAGTTAGAAGCTAGAGGTGGCTCAAAAATCACGAAAGCGGAGTTCATTTGTGAAGATTAATTCAAATTCAAATGGAAAAATCGCACTGGCTTTTTGTCGAAGGAACCGGGTCGGCCAACAAAAATACGTCATCCCTGCAGCACTCTATCGCTGCTTGCATTGTTGTCGAGGGGCATGCGCGGGCAGGATGTGTCGGATTCAGCTCAGCGGGGGATTGACTGGTTGATTGTTGATCGGATATAACAATTACTGCTACATAAACATGATCTTGAATCACTGACACCAACAGAAAACTGCCTATACTTAAGCAGATCAACATTCACTAGTTCACAGTTTGATGGTTGAGTATCAGCTGATGGTTTCCTGTCAGGATAAGGGACGCACTTCTGTTTTCCTCATTATGAATCAATGAGAGCAGAAGTGATGATTAACCTTGACCTTCTTTTAAAAAGTTGCCGCCTGTGTTTCTCTCAATAAAGAAGTCTCTGCTCTGTGGACACATTTGTTTTGGGTTATTCTGGGAGCTTTGAACCGCAGCTAGTGTCTCCGTGTGTTTGTGGTTGTATGAGTGTGTGGTGAAAGAGCTTCTGGCTGAAGGAGCAGGAAGTGCTGTAAAATTTAATGCTGGTTTAGGGAGCGCGGCCCCCAGGCGGAGGGAGTTCCCCCTCTTGCTGGGCTCTCAGAACAGTTCCTGTTGACAATGTTTATTTTCTACAGCTGAAAAATAAATCCATCTGTTAGTTACTGAACTAGAACTCCGAGACAAAAACCGTGAAGGCCTCTGGTTAGAAAGAGAAAGAAAGTGACGAAGGCACCCGTCTGTCAGACCAAAGTCACGGACACAACGTGATTTCTCACAAACAATTTAATCAGGTGGCTGACACAGAAACCTGTAGGATCGTAACATTATGTTACACTACGGGTAAATAGGGTAAATATTCTAATTTTCTTAAGAAACTTCCCCAGTTGATCCCTCACATTAAGAATATTATGTTTAAATATGCAAATGAGGCATTATCTAATGTTAACTTTTGGTGAATTTAGCCGAAATCTATAGGCACAAACAGACAAAGTCAAGTCAAATAAATGATTTCTTCCCACCAGTCTGGAAGAAGATATGTTAAAGAAGGAAAATAGCCCGAAATTGAAAATATGATGATTTTTTCCCTTAAATAAGCATAATTTCATGTGTCGCCACACAACAGTTGTGGATCAAAACACACACACTCTGGTTTCTATATGAGCACAAAAACTGCAGAGGTCTGCAATCGGATCACTTCCTTTCCCTGAATCACAAGGATTCAGGAGGCGTTCACTTGATAATCTCGATACGAGAATTTCAAAGTCGATAACCAGGAAAATACCATTTTCAATACCACAGGGAGAAAATTACAAAAAATGAAGGCAGAATTTTAAAAATAAAGATTAGAACGACACAACATCAAAAAGAACACTTTAAAAAAAGTTGCCTGATGTAGTGAAAAAAAGAAAGAAAACATAACCGGAGGGTGAATATAAATATGACAAATGTTTGTTGTATTGTGTTGTATAGCTCAGGGATTTCTGTGGACATTAAATGACTCCATGAAGGACGTTAAACCTTGGGTTCAGTTGTTAGTCAGGTTTCTCCACAGTGTAAACAGTGATCTGCTCCATGCTAATGGATTCAGCTACAGTCTCTTAACGTTAGACGGACAAGACTGATGATATTAGCTGTTTAGCTCCGCTGCTAACGTTACTTTTTTATTATTAGACACTAGCAACTAGCTTTACATTGTTATCCTTTCCCTGGTCGTTAGCCTTGTATGCTAAATACTTCCAAACAGCACTTTTCCTTTGTTCATTTTCTACTAATACTGGTGATGATGCTAGCTGCTTAGCTCAGCTGCTAACGTTACTGTTTATTATTGGATGCTAGCCGCTCGTGGCTTGTCTACATTGCTAGCCTTTCCCTGGTCGTTAGCCTCATATGCTAAATGTGTGAAGTTCCTCTAGCAGCAGCAGCTGTGTTCAGTCAGCTCAGTGTTGTTAACGTGATGAACGAGCGTTCATGTCCTCAGAAAGACAAGCTGGAGCTGCTGGGGGACGTTACACTTCAACTGGAGGAGACAGGGGTTGCACTGTTGGCGGCAAATGTATTGATACTTTTGTAGGTTAGTATCTAAATCTGATACTAATTTTACGATTGATTATTTTCTATCGACTTGGCTGGTCTCCAGTACAGTTCACATCAGGTGTAAAAACCAACTGTACTAAAACACAAAGTGGACCGTTAGTTAACACGAGTAGCAGTCAGCAAAAGACATGAGTCCCTGTGGAGACTGTTGTTCTTGACATTGTCTCCAAAATATTTAAAATACTCGCCATAATATGAAGGTAGGCTTTTCGTAGAAATATGTTTACCACAACTGTAAGGTGCGGGAGAAGCTTGAAAATGGACCCTGAAAGTGTTGAATTTGACCCTGGAAAAGGTGTGCAAACCCTCTGTAATATCTCCAAAATAATTCAGTAAAAATGCTTCATTTGTCTGTAGTCAAATGTTTCAGTCATTGTCAGGAGTTATTTATTTTCAATCAAACAATCAAAGAATAAAGACATTTCCCTCACAACACAAGGGACACAGGTACAGTGTTCCCCCTAGGTTTATAGCTTTTTTGCGGGGGGGGGGGGGGGGGGGGGGGGCGAAGGGGGTGTCACATATTTTTGTCCGCATCGGGCGAAACTCCACCGTGCACTATACAGAGAGCAGAGGAGAATTGTAAACATGCAACCATATTAAGACCGAAAGGTCCTTTATAGATATCCTTTATCCTCCTTAAATGACTTCTGTTGTGATCTGGTGCTGTTGGGCCCCTGAAACCGGTTAGTGAGATGTGATTGTGGCCCCTACAGGGCTCTAGTCAGAGGGCCCCGGTCAGTGAGTCATCAGTTGATTTAAGTCTTTTACTCCCAGAGTAACAGTAAATACAATTAGTACAGAGGATAAGCTTGTCAGTGCACGTACAGTTTCTGAAATAAAACACAAATAAACAAATGCATGAATATATGAGTTATTACTAATATCCAGCATTATAGAAGCATTCAAGGCAGACTGGGACTGCTCCAACTAACTGGTGTGGAGATCCAGGTATTTAACCTCTCACAAGGCCGATGATGTCACTGGAACCCGTTGTGCTCCAAGTGCCAACGACCGTTGTTGGAGTGACAGTTGTTAGTGGGAAGTTGGTTTGGACTTCGTTAGTGAACTGTTCACAAATTTGCGTTATTGTTACACAAACGCCAAATATCCTTTACCCACATGTTGTTTAATTTCTGAGCTTTGCCGCAGCTCTGTTAGTGCGTCATACGCTTCGTTGATCTGATTGGTTGATTTGGCCCGTATGTTGGTGATAGACAGATGGTTTATCAAATCAGCAACCAGTATTTTCGCCCCTTCCCAAAAGATCTCCAAACCAGAGGTCCCAGATGGATATGCGGAGACAATGACAATGACAATCCATCTGGTAGAGTCAGGTTTACAAGCAACAACTCAGGACGTAAAATCAAATATGTGTGATTGTGAACGTAGCTTTAGACTGTCAGGGAGTTTCACATCTGTGTGTGTGTGTGTGTGTGTGTGTGTGTGTGTGTGAGTGTGTGTGTTTGCTCTCACAGTCTGTGTTTGGGAAGAAAAGGTCACCTCCCTTGACGTTACTCATGAAAAATATGTAGCATGTTGAGGAAGAGCAGAGTGACCCAAGAAAGTATCACTGACACGACACGTCACCACCATCATAAAGAAACCACAGCAACAGCAGTTTGTCTTTCCCCTTTCCCTCGTACATCAAGTTGAAAGTGTTGATGTTTTTTGTTGCTCCCAGAGCCTTTAGACCTGGGGAGAAGCCAGCTGGTGCGATCACTGGATGGGCATTAGGGGAGGAGAGAGAAAGGACGTTTCCTTTCGGACTCTTTGCAGATATGAGGTTTCACACAGACAGCGGATATATTCCCCCGTCCTCCCCGGAGAACTTTGTTGTTGTGCAGCAAGCTGTTGCTGGGTGGTGTCGCATTAACACACTGCTGCTGTCAGAGAGTTGTGCAACAAGACAGACAGAAAACAACACTTTCTGTTACTGCTACTACAACTACTACTACTACAGTATGAGAACGTGTCTGCTGCATTAGGTGATATGAAGCAGGCTGTTCTCATTCACTGTTTGTACATATAACAACGGAAAGTAGTGCATTGTATCTCATGTATGTGGAAAATCAGACATAGTATAAGAGCGTTAAACTCCACGTAGAGAGGAGGGTTGGGGTGGTAGATGCACCCCAAAACACAGCCAGTACTATAAGACATTCCTAACCAACTCATTTTGTTGCCTAAACGTAACCGTTGCGGTCCACTTCCGGTGGCAGATTTACTTTGTTAAAGCTGCAGTCAGCAAGATATTTTTGATCATATTCACTGAAACTGACACTATGCTCCGAAAGAAAAACATAAATCAGCTGGTTTTAGAAAGAAAAAAAAAAACGCACCTCTGTGTGCACCTAGAGCCTGTTGTTTGTTCCGCAAAAATCCACTGCGCCCATTTCATGTGGTCAACTCAGCGCAGGGCCGTGTGAGAGCTGACAATCACAGAAACAGAAAGGTTTGACAGGTTTGGTGTTATTTTGAGCAGTATTAGTGGTTAAAAATGACGTTTTAATGCCTTCACCGTACTGCCCCGAGCTGATCACTTTTAGCCGCATTACATATTTTAATTACTGTTAGCGACTTTCTCCGTTAACAGTTCTTAAAAATGTCCCGATGGCTTATTTGATGTATGTAAGTTCCGAAAAAGACCGTTGAATGATTTTGCGCCAGAATTACACTTTAAGTAGAACGTCATATTTCACAAGATATCCTACGAACCTGTTAATGAGGATGATGTGTGCAGATGTAGGTTATATCGTCAAAAAGCCAAATAAAATGCCTGTGGTATATACATTTTTCTATAATATCATTCTTAACGCAATGCCAAAAAAACAGTGAACTGCGCTGTGGCCATATTTCAACCAGTTTTCATCCCAACCTGTGGCGCTCCACGATGCTCGCTTTTGTTTTAAACCCGTGGTTGATGTGAATCTACACTAAACTAGCTAGTTTATTTAATTCAGTTCAATTCAAGAAACTGTATTTGTTCTCGAGGGGCAATTCAAGGGCACATAGAGTAGATGTACAGACAAAACAAAACAACTGCACAGACTAAAATGATGCAGCACCAGTGCAAATATTCAGCACAGATACAATAACATCATGTAAGGTGCATTGTGGCAGTGAGGTATATATTATCACACGCAAAATAGTAGCAAGTATAATGAGTACTGTATGAGAAGCAATGTTGCATGTTTAGGACAACAAAACCCGCTGGGTTAGGGTTAGGAAATGTTAGTGGGTGGGGTTCATATTGTGCGTTTGTAACGTAAGGTGACCAGATCTCTGAAGTGAAAACTGGTTACATTTCCAGTTTGGTGGTCAATATTTTATGTTAACTGTGAAAGAAAAAAGGGGGGACGATTGTGGCTGTATGTATTTCGATCGTGGTGACTGACAAGCACAACATGATTGAGACATCGACCAGTAGACTCTGTTGCCCAGACTTTATTTCATTCTGTGGTCTGTTTTTAACACAGTTAAAAAGGGGCCGGGGGCAGGGGGAGTATTTGGCGTCCTGGGAATGAGAACGGACTGAATGCTTTATGTTCAAATACTCTTCATTTGTCAGGTGTTTAAAGTAGGGTTGGGACTTTAACGAAATAAGATTAGTTAATTACAGAAAAAATAACATGACAAAGAAAATAAAGCAATCAATCCCATTTTAATTTTGCACTCAGTGCGGAATGTTGCTCACTGCACGAGTTCCCGCCCGGCCCGTAATACGGACACACAGGACGCATCACGAGAGAAATGAAACCGATAAGAGAGATGGGTTCAGTGGGCGACATTTGAGTTCTAAAAAACGACCAAGTGGAAACGTGGATAATAGCACGCTTGTGTGCTCCCACCGGAGCTCTTCAGCCTCCACTCCACCCCAAAAAGTTAGTGCTCACTGATGAAAATAAACACATTTTGTCTTTTAAACTCATTGTTGTGT